>NC_050446.1:6057878-6080378 GCF_903995425.1 Onychomys torridus | reverse complement strand
TATTTCTGGCCAGTTAAAAATGACCCTGGACACTGAGAGAAAGGATTAAAGGCGTGCGCCACCACCGCCGTCCGGTTTATTCATTCATTTAGTGTGTGCGCACACACCCAGCACGGCAAATGTGCAGTGGTCAGAGGACAGCTTTCAGGAGCTGGTTTCCGTCCTCCAGCATAGGGGTCCTGAGAATCACACTCGGGTCATCAGGCTTGGTGCGCACCTTTACTTTGAGCCATTTCACTGGCCCAAATTATTACTTATTCTTAACTTTTATTTTATGTGTATGAATGTTTTGCCTGGCACTTGAGCAAGCCAGAAGAGGGCATCAGACCCCCTGAAACTAGAGTTACAGATGGTTGTGAGCCTCCATGTGGGTGCTGGAGGCCTGGGCCTCTGGGAAGAGCAGCAGGTGCTCTTAACTGATAAGCCATTTCTTCAGCCTCTTTCAAAATTTTTTGAGGCAAGGTCTTACTGTGTAGCCAGGCAGGCCTCACATTTGCAATCCTCCTGCCTCATCCTCTCAACGGCTGGGATTACAGGTGTGTACCATCCCTCCCAGCCAAGAGTTATATTAAATTATTTTAATTTGTGGAGTTGGAGTTAGGAGACTGTCATTTTGCAGTAATGTGGCACAAGTTTTACCACTGAGCACACAGCCTTAGCCCTGGGGTGTGTGTGTGTGTGTGTGTGTGTGTGTGTGTGTGTGTGTGTGTGTGTGTGTGTGTGTGTGTGTGTGTGTGTGTGTGTGTGTGCTATTTCTTATTAAATGGACCAAGTCATTAGGACATAGCATAAGCCATTTGGACCCACATCTTATTTTATTTTGGTGTTTTCTTTTTTCATTTTTGTATTTTGTATCCCGACTATTGTGTGTCCAGACTATTATTAGAAAATCTCTTTTGGTCTAGGAGTGCTATGGGAAACAACTAAAACACAAAGGCAGCCATGGTTGGGTACCTCCAGAAAGGCTAAACATGCCCTGGGGCATTCGCAGTTACCAGATTGTTCCGTGTGCAGCAGCCTTTTCTTCCCTGACTGTTGTTACATTGTATTCTCCTTCCCCTCCACAAATGCCTTTTGTGCCGCCCCCAAGTTCCCGCCTAACTCTGCCGTCAACAGTGCCCTCTCCCCATCCTCTCAGGATAACAGTCCTTGAATAACCCTGATTTGTTGCTGTGCAATAGAGACACACCTATGTATTGTTTTCACCTTGACAGTGATCTTCAGGAATCCAATACTGCCATGCCCACTCTACAATAAGAAAACGGAAGTGTCAAGAATGAAGGGTCTTGCTGGTCACACAGGAAGTGGTTCAGGCCAGGTCATCAGCATCATTGCTCTTATCTCCCCTACCTCCTCTCAGGAATGACAGAGGATGAGAAAGCAGAAAGTGGAGATAGCCACCTAGAGGTTGGCCAGGCTCATAATTTTGGTGCCCTTTTCAAGGGAGCCCCCAAATTATTGAAACTCCAGGAGCCCCAAACCTGAACCTGCCTTGGCTCTGTGGGTCGCTGTGAGGATGGTTGGTGTTGTGTAACAGTTTCCTCTGAGACTGAAACGGTCCATCCTGCAGAGAAGTTCCGCAAGCGGGAAGGAAAACAACTCAAAATAGCTTCAGGAAGTCCCTGAAACTGACCAGAATCACTAAGCCCCTTCCCTGCCAGAGTAAGCAATAAAAGCTGGGAGTCCCTGAGACTTGTTGAACGTTGTGGCTGCAAAGACTCTCAGAGGAGGAAAGCTGCCCAGAGACTCTGAGACCAGACCAGCTCCCTGGAGAAGCAGTAACCAGGGGAGCTGCTGGGTACAGATTTAGACCAGAATCACTTGGAAAGGACATCCTTCCTGTTGAGCTGCCTGCAGGCTGTGCAGTGTGTGCTGCATTTCCCAGCCTTTGTAAGCCATCCCCCATGATGGGGTGAGCCTTGGTGATACAGCTGTCTCCTGTAAGTAACCAAGTAACCGCAATAAAACTCATTGGTTCGGGGCTGGAGAGATGGCTCAGGGGTTAAGAGTACTGCCTATTGTTCCAAAGGTCCTGAGTTCAATTCCCACCACCCACATGGTGGCTCACAACCATCTGTAATGAGATCTGGTGCCCTCTTGTATACATAATAAATAAATAAATCTTAAAAAAAAATAAAAAAAACTTCATTGGTTCACTAAGTTGGTCAGTTTCTGTACTTTGTCATGAGTTCCCTGTCTGGGGTGAGTATATGTAGGTGTTAACATCTGCCTTGGGAAAGTTTTGTCAACAACAGTGCCCCCATTAGATCCAGAAGCATCGCTGTAGACTAAGATCATTTCCTAACACTCCTAATCCTCTCCTTGACATGCCAGGCATCCTCATCACCCGCCCCCTTCCCACTCCCCACCCCACGCACTGTGTCCTGAAAAGTGCTCAGCACACAGAGGGAAGGAAGGTCCCTCCCGGCAGCACTAAACACAGGCTCTTCCTAACCCCACACGCTTCCTGACTCCTCCGTGCTCCCTCCTTCCTTTGTCTCTGTGTTCCCACCTCTCCTTTCCACACTCGCCCCTCCTTGACAGCAGCCATCTTCTCTCTACTAGTCACCCCAGAGTCAGGCCCAGCTGGGGATGCGGCTCAGCCTAGAGAGCTCCTTGCCCACAGAGGGCAGAGATCTGGGAGCCCTTAGCTCTCTGGGAGACAAGTGCTCTGGGTTTGCCGCTGCATTCTGACTGACCCTGGCCAGTTTTCTTCCTTCTAGAAAAGACTTCCTCCATTTGCACAGACCTGGGTTCTAGGGCTCCTTGTCCTGAGTTGTTTCTCTCCCTGACTCAGGAAAAGGCCGACCGGGAACATTCCCAGGGACTGTGCTCATGGCCAGTACTCTTCCTCCTTACCCCTGCTTCACTGCAGCATCTCAGGTGCCCGCCACTGGAAGAGCAGGCAGGAGGCTTTGGGTCCCCATCTGGTTGTCCATTCCTGGCATCTTGCTGCCCCATGTGGATCCCATCCTCCTCTGCCACTGTCCTCCTGATTCCCCAAGACACTCCCTTCTTTCTAGTCTGTGACATAATCCCCCCTCGAACACATCACAGCCTCACCCTGGGTACCCAGAGGAGTCGCTAGAGCAGATGTTTGGTTCCCAGAGCAAAAATAGCAGTTAGAGAACAGAATGGATTCCCAACAAGCTGAAGACATCTGTTTGCTACATCCCACCCTGGGGCTTACCACACCTTCGGTAGCATCAGCAGAGCTGTTCTGTACATTTAAAACTGGTTCTCTGCCAGGATTCACTGAGAGCCTGGGAATAGTCCTCAACTTCCTGTACTGAGGCCCCGGGGAGGAGGAGGAAAGGAGGCAGAATCCCAGGCCAGGCCCATTTCCTTCCCCATGTGTTTCTTCAGTTGCTTTATTTATTTGTTTTGGTGTATGTGTATATATGTTCACATACGTACACATGTGGGGTGGCATGTGCATTTGGAAGCCAGTGATTGATGTCCTGTCTTCCTCCTTACTGTTTTGACATAGGGTCTCTTATTAAACCTGGAGCTCACCAACTTGACCAGACTGGCTGGCCGGTCAAGCTCTAGGAACCGTCCTGTCTCCACCTCCCCAGCACTGGGATTCGAGGCCTGCCTCACCAGATGTGACCTTTTGAGATCTCACTGTGTAGCCCTGGTTGGCCTAGAAATTTGTATGTAGACAAAGGCTGGCCTCAAACTCACAGAGATCCCCACCCCCACTCCATGCTACCTCTGCCTCCTGAGTTCTGGGATTAAAGGAGTGTACCTCCATACTCTATTCTACCTCAGGCCCTCATACTTACCAGCAAACTCTTTACTAACAGCCATCCCCCAGCCTCTGCTTATGTATTCACTGTGTGTGTGATGGATCTTACCATACAGCCTGGGGTAGCAGAGAGCTCCGGATCCTCCTGCCTCTGCCTCCAGGAGTGCTGGAATGGTAGGCATGAGTACCTTTCTTCAGTTTTTGTTTGTTTGGCTGGCTAGTGGGTTGGTTGGGTTCTGTTGTTTTGAGACAGAATTTCACCATGTAGTCCTGGCCTTGAACTGCTTTTTTTTTTTTTTTTTTTTTTTTTAAGATTTATGTGCATGAGTGCTGAGAGAGGCCCAACAGTCAACAGAACTGACTGCTTTTCCAGAGGACCCTGGTTCAATTCCCAGCACCCACATGGCAGCTCGCAACATCTGTAACTCAAGATCTGACACCCTCACACAGACATACATATAGGCAAAACACCAATGCACATGAAATAAAAAGAAACTATTTTTTAAATATATGTACATGAGTTTTACTCAAATGTGTGTCTGTGTATCATGTGCATCCTAGAACTGGAGTTATGGAGCTGCCATGTGAGTGTTGGGAATCAAACCCAGGTCTTCTGCAAGAACAAGAAGTACTCGTAACTGCAGAGCCGTCTCTCCGGCCCTCCTGGTTTCCTGAGAAGTGTGACTAGATGCTCTGATGTCACTGTGCCTATCTCCATTTTCATTCTGAGGTCTCCCCCTCAGCACAGCAGGAGAACTCCAGAATGCCTGGCGATTAGACCGCAGTAACGTTGAGTTTCTTCTGTGTTGTTTTTCATTTCGTAGATAATAAAAATTCAATGGAAAATAGATCTATACTCAGAATTAAAGTAATCCAAGTTGACATTGAACTTTTGATTCTCCTGCCTCAGTCTCCCAAGTGCTGGGACTGTATTTAAGATTTATTTTGTTATTGTGTGTGTGTGTGTGTGTGTGTGTGTGTGTGTGCAGGAGTGTGTTGTACTAAGCACACACTTTATCCATTGCTGACCTGTATCCCCAGATAAAACTTTCTTTATGGTGCTGGAGTTCAAACCCAGGGCTAAATACACACTTTACCGCTGGGTACACCTTCAGGCTAAGGTGGAAGCAGCCATGACCTAGGTGTGGTGAACACACCACACCTGGCATTTGGGAGATGAACTCAGGGAGATTAAGAGTTCAAAGACAACCTTGGCTATCTAGTGAGTTCAAGGCTATCCTGGGCTACACAAAACCTTGTCTGAACACACAAACTAAATACTCATCTATAACATTAGGATGACTATAAGACATCGTCAGTCTGTTAAAAACACATAGGTCTCTTTCATTATACTGTCTGGTCCTTCTAAATGGGTGGGTGGATACTGAGGGTGATTGAGAAGTCTAGAGAGGAAATCTGAGAGCTCCACTCTTTACGGAGAGGCGGGAGGCGGGGGAGGGGGGTGCTGGCTAGCGTGCCCCTGGAGCCAGACCAGCACTCTCTTCTCACAGCTCAGTGGGAAACCACTGCCCAGACGAAGGCTGACCCCGCCACCTGCCGGTAGCAGGAGGAACAGCAGGAGCCTGAGGGCTTCATCTCGGCCCATTGGGAACTTCGGAGCTAAGCAGGGTCTCAGGCTCCACGGCTGAGCGGCGCACTCAGTCCTTGGGTTACGTTTTTTGCTGTTGTTACATCAATCAACCCACCTATTGCAGGCTGGGGATGTCTCAAGTGGTCGCATTTCTCCTGGCCCTTCACTTCCTTCAGTCCTCTGGAGGCTGACTTGATGTGACTGCAGAAGTGGCGATGTAGGTTCCGGTCCCCTCCAGCCACCATTTCCATGCAGACCCTCCGAAACAGGCACTGCACACAGCCCTGTCTTCTCTTACCAGAGAAGAGCCACCTGTCCTTGGCTTGCTGGCCAATTTCGGTTTTCTTCAACATTTTCCAGAAGGAGGCACCACGACTGGCCCTGTATTTTCCTTGTTGGTGTATTTCACCATGTCACTGGGACACAAGAGAAAACCTGTGACATTTCTTTATCTGAGTCTGGCTTATTCTGGATAACAGGATGATCTCCAATCTGTTCTATTTGCTCTCCAGTTCCATTGCGTCGCCTGCAAAGGAGATAATTTTGTTCTTTATGGCTGAATAAAAGTTCCTTGTCAGGGCTGGTAAGACGGCTCAGCAGGTGAAGGTGCTGTATTCATTCATTAACAGACACTTGGGCAGCCGGGTGCCAGGCTAAGCTCCGGGAATCCAGTCGATGGGAGAGAGGAGGGATTCTGCGGGCGGGGGACATCGAGATCATGATAGGACTGGTGGAGACCCATGAACTGTGGGCGAGTGGCTGTGGAGCCCCCATGGGACTGGACTAGGCCCTCTGGATAAGGGAGACAGTTGTTTAGCTCGAACTGTTTAGGGGACACCCAGGCCGGGGGATCAGGAACCATGCCTGATGCATGGGCAGGCTTTTGGGAGCCCGGTGGCTGCGGTGTTGCGGGGAGGGGCTTTTGGACCTGCCTGGGCTCAGTGTGCGCCCGGGCTCTGGTGACTCCCCACAGGAGACCTTGATTTGGAGGATGTGGGGATGGGGAGGGGGTGGCTTGGGAGTGAGGGCTAGGAGGTGGGAGGAGGGAGGAAGTGGGATCTGTGGGTGGTATGTAGGGTGAGTAGGAAATTTCTTAATGAAAAACAAACAAAAACAAACAAAAAAACTTGGGTCTGCTCCATACCTTGTATTGTGAATTGTACTTCAATAAACAGGGACACACAGGTATTACTACTAATTTTTTTTTTTTTTAAGCTGAGGATCGAACCCAGGACCTTGCACTTGCTAGGCAAGTGCTTTACCACTGAGCTAAATCCCCAACCCGTATTACTACTAATTTTAGCTTTTGAAAATATTAGTTCACCAAGACAGTTTGGCAGGTTCTGGACCTTCCTGCCAACGCAGACCCATATGGTAGAGGGACAGAACCGATTCCTATAAGTTGTCCTCTGACGTGGACACTGGTGCCACGGCATGTGTGTGACCACACAAGTACATACAAATAAGTAGATAAATAACTTTTAAAAAGAAAAATATTGTACTAGCTGTTACAGGTGAAGCTTGGTCATATGGTTTCTTTTTTAATTTTTAATTTTTGATTGAGTGTAGTGGCACATGACTTTAATCTCAGCACTCAGGAGGCAGAAGCAGGTGGGTCCCTGAGTTTTGAGGCCAGAGCTCCACAGAGAAACCCTGTCTTGAAAAAACAAAACAAAAGAGTAACTTTTATGTGTATGGGTGTTTTGTTTAAGTGTGAGTCTGTGCCCCACTTGTCTGGCACCCAGGGACAACAAAAGAGGGTATTGGACCCCCTGGAACTGGAGTTACAGTCCATGTAGGTGATGAGACTTGAACCCAGGACCAAAATAACAACCAGGGCTCTTAACCACTGAGCCACCTCTCCAGCTAGCAGTTACACACCTTTGGCCTAGTGTTCACGATCCAGGTTCATGTCTCCAGCACTGCAATATGCATATGCACATGCATATGTACGAATGAATATATATTGCACTAGATGATTACTGAGGCTTTACCACTCCCTTAAATTTTACACCCTAAATGTTAGGCACCTCCCTTGTTTCCCTTTCCTACAACTTCACTCAGTATCTGTCTGTTTATTTTTGGGACAAGGTCCCATGTAGCCCAGGCTAGCCTGAAACTCACTATGTACTTGAGGATGACTTGAACTCCTGATCCTCTTGTCTACACCTGGGATTACCGACCTGAGCCATCTTGCCTGACTCTCCCATGGCTATAAACTCCTAAGGCCTGGACTCGTCACTGTCACCCTCATGTTCTGTATGCCAGCACTGTCACCTCATCAGAGGCCCTTCCCTCTACCATGTAGCCATCAGCAAAAATCCCTCTCCCTTGCCTTTTCTGTCTAGGCCAGGCAGCTTTGCTAACAGGTCAGAGTTCTGCTGCCCTCGGGCAGCTGTTAACAAGGAGGCATACAATGGTACAGTTACAAGAGCTGTTGCTGTCTTTAGCCAGAATCTCACTGAGTATCCCATCCTTCTGCCTCAGCCTCCTCAGTGCTGGGGTTACAGGTGCAGTCTAGGCCACCTCTGGCTGCTATGGGAACTCTGCTGACCCAGGTAAGGGATACATCTGGGATCACAGGAGTGAAAGACCTGGAAGGCCTTTGCCCCAGTTCCTATCCATGCAAGCTGCTGCCTCCATACCCTAACAAGTCCTAAGTCACTGTTGCTAAAATTCCTGTCCTGGGGGAGACCTAAGCGATGGCTCCCTCCCCTCAAGGTCCCAATGATAAACCAAGGTGTGAGGCTACCAAAATTCTCCTGGGGGCACCAGTGATGAGTTTATCTGGCTTATAGAACACATTTAAGTATGGGTGGCCCTCCCCGACAAAAGGGCCTCAGTAGAACCTCTTTACACAGCATGTGTGGTTTTCCCATAGTCACACAGATGAAGAGCCCTCCCTTAATTCTTCCCTGCCTATGCAACCTAGTCCCTCCACAAGGCCAAGTGCAATTAGAGCAGAATTGCACACAGCTGGTTGGGAGTGAGGGCCCCAGCTGGGATGACATTTGTGAGTGGGCCCAGCTGAACACCTGAAGAATGGATGAGCACTAGATCCAGGTGTCAGTGGACACCCTGTGACAGAGCACCACCTTCACCTTCCTTCATGGACAGAAGAAAGAAAACAGAGACATGAAGGGGCGCTTTCCTCACTGTTCTCCAGCTGATAACTTTGGAGCAATGGTGCAATCTGAGGTCTGTCCTCAAAGCGCATTCTTTTGTTTTGTTTTTCGAGACAGGGTTTCTCTGTGTAGCTTTTGCACCTTTCCTTGATCTCACTCTGTAGACCAGGCTGGCCTCGAACTCACAAAGATCCGCCTGGCTCTGCCTCCCGAGTGCTGGGATTAAAGGCATGCGCCACCACCGCCTGGCAATGCTCATTCTTATAAACACCTTCCCTCATTCACCAAATATTTTTGTGTGCTTCAGGTCTGCTGGGGCCTGTTCTGGGTGCTGGGTTGGAGTAGGGAAAAGGGTTGGAGGCTGGGTGTGGTGATGCCTCCCTTTGATCCCTGCACTCGAGAGGCAAGTGGATCTCTGGACATTTGAGGCCAGCCTGGTCTGGTCTACATCCAGTATTCTAGGCTAGCCAAGGTGACATAGAGAGACCCTCTCTCAAAAAATCAGAAAGAGAGAGGGAGGGGGACAGGAGGGGAAGACAGGAGAGAACAGAGGAGATGGGAGGGTAGGAAGAGGAGAGGAGAGGAAGAGGCTAGGGAGATGCTGACACTGAAGCTCTTGCTACTTGATGAAGACCAGAGTTTGGCCCCCTGGAGCTCACATAAATGCCAGGTGGGCATGGCGACCACCTGCAATTCTACTGCTGCGGGAACAGATGTAGAGGACCCCCTCAGTGAGTGCCCAGCAGGCCTAGACATATCAGGCAAGCTCTCCGTGTAACTAGGAGACCTTGCTTCAGTGACTAAGGTGGAGAGTGACCGAGGATGACTCTCAGCATCAGCTGTACAGGGGGCAGGAGGGGCACGGGCACAGGGGCCTTGGGGGAGTAGTAAGATAAGCATGTGGGGAAGATGGATGGGATGACATGTGAGGTGAGGGACGGTCGGAAGTGGGGAGGTCAGGAACTAGGTCCTGTGGAGCTTAGTAGGTAGCACATCTTATGCTGAGGGCAACGGGAAGTGACCAGAGGGCCTAGAAACACTTTGGATCAGGGTCTGGGTGAATGTTATATGGGCAATTGCATATACATATATACACACACACATATATATATACACACATATATATACATATACACATATATACATATATATGTATACATACATACATACATACATATATATGTGTGCTCCTAAGATCTGTGGTTTACTGTATAGAATATCTACTGAAATCATAACTGTTTAAAAGATTGCCATTGCTTCTGTGCAGACACTAGAGCCATGGATCAGAGGGACAAGCTGCTGGGAGGCTTTGCAATGGTGTGGATGGCTACCTGGAGGAGCCCAGGGTGAGACAGCAGTGGTGGAGCATGCAGGAGTTAGTTCTTCGGGGGAGGAAAGGAAGCCTGCGGCTGAAGAAGACATGACGTTTTGTGTGTACCTGTGCATGGACCCACTCCCACACTGGCCTCCAGGGAAGCTGGACCTCCAGGTTACATCCTATCTGTGGCCATGCCGAGCTACCACCAGGGGGCAGTGGACACCTTCCAGGTCTGTAAGGCAGCCTGAATTTGGACACTGGAGTAGGAAAGAGCATAAGGGAGCCAGCAGCTGCCCCCAGGGGTGTTGCTGAAGCCTGGTTACCAGGTGGCCTCAGCCCTCAAGCCCATGCATTCTTTGCTGAAGGACATATAGTGGGGGAAGGATCAGAAACTGAATCCTAAATCAAACCCTGGGACCCTAGAGTCTGAAAATCTGGGCTCTAGTCTCTTATTTATTGATTAGATTTATTTTACATGCTTATGTGTGTGAGCCGGTTTGAGTGTATGTATACTGTGTGTGTGCAGGAGCCTATGGAGGTCAGAAGAGGATGTTTGATCCCTGGAACTGAAGTTGCAGGTGGTTATGAGCTGTCTAATGTGGGTGCTGGGTATGAAATATATACAGGTCCTATGCAAGAACCCTGAGTAAGCTACATAGCTGAGCTGTGTCTACAGCCTCCTTTTATTTATTTTTAATTAATCATTTTATTTATTTATTTTGTATGTGGTGTGTCTGCCCTTGTGGCTGAGGATGAGGGGTGTGCGTGCATGTGTGCATGTGTGTATGTGCAGGCCAGGAGTTGTTTGTTTCCCTCTATCCAGTTCAGATTGTGAGGCTTGCCAGAGGCGACTTTACCCACTGAGCCATCTCGCTGGCCCAGGCTCTATTGTTTCCTTAGTTCCTTTTCTGCTTAGGATGTTGCCAGGCTTCCGACCATAGTCCGCAGGTCTCTCTGTGGGCAGCCCCCACTTCACCTTCCTCCACCTTACCAGCCTCCATGCTACCCAGCCTGCCTTGGAGGATGGCCAGGACTCCAGACTAGGGTCTGTCTCTCCCCTCTCTCTACTCTCCTTTGGGCACCCTGAATGTCTCTGTGGGTGCATCCTTGCTGGACCTCTGCTCTCCCTGTTTCTATCAGATGCTTCTCTTCCAAGTCAGTCAGTCTGGCTGATCCTTCAGCTCCTTTGGAGCATGAATTGAACACAGTCGTTAAATGAATGAGAGAAGGCTTGGGCCGTAGTTCGGTGGTGCAGCACTTGTCTGCATGTGTGAGGACCTGGGTTCAATCCCTCATATCCCAGACATATATGCATAGTAACTAGCCAGATGTGGCAGCACAGGCCTGTACTCCCAGCACTCTGAAGGTGGAGGCAGGAGGATCAGGAATTTAAGGTCATCCTCCATCCTCCCCTGTATAGGGACTTTGGAACTAACCTGGGATACACGAGACCTTGAAAAGAAAAGATGGCGGGCGATGGGGAACAAAGCTAGGGTGGACGCCCCTGCTTGCCATCAGAAACGCTAGAATGAAAGGCCAGCAGTGACAAATGTTGTCAGCAAGAATATGGAGCCACTGGAGTGACTATGCGTCATTCACGTGGGCGTGAAGTAGGACAGGCATTTTGAAAAAAAAAAAAGTTTGGTGATTTCTAGTAATACAAATACTTCCTCTATGAGCAAAAATTCCACTCTTGGCTACTTATGCAAGACAAATGAAAAATGGGTGTTCATCATAAGACTTTTAGACACATAGTCAGGGATTATTCATAGCTCCAAACCTAACTATCCATCAACAGGAGACTAGATCTATGTAGACACTGTAGTGTGTCCACATAGTAGAATTCTAAAGCAATAAAAAGGAATGACTACCAGCAGATAACAGTATGCATCCCTCTCAGGAACAGTGTTGTGCAAAAGAGGCCAGACAGAACAAAACAGCCAGGTGTGGTGGCCCATGCCTTTAATACCAGCCAGTGTTCAGGAGGCAGAGGCAGAATGGAGCTCTGTGAGTCTGAGATCAGTCTGGTATACTTAGGGGGTTCTAGGCCAGCTAGGGCTACACAGAGAAACCCTGTCTCAAAAAAATTTAACAATAATACTGATGATGATAATAATAATAATAATAGTTCATTATTATTTAATCCTACTTATATGAACTTCTAGGACAAACAAAATGTTTTACTATGATGAAAGTCAAAAGAGTGGTTATCTCCAGGCATAGTTGCACACACCTTTCTTTAATTTCAGCACTCTGAAGGCTGACACAGGTGGATCTCTGTGAGTTCAAAACCAATCTAATCTACACACCAAGTTCCAGAACAGCCAGGAAGCCCATATTTTTTGTAATTAAAAAATCATTTTATGTATATTAGTGTTTTGCCTGCTTGTATGTCTATACACCATACGTGTGCCTGGTGCCCATGGAAGCCAGAAGAAAGCATTGGATCACTTAGTACTAGAGTTACAAATGGTGATGGGCTGCCATGTGGGTGCTGGAAGTTGAATCCAGGTCCTCTGGAAGAGCAGCCAGTGCTCTTAGCCACTGAGCCTTTCTCTATCCCCAAGACCCTATTCTTAACAACAAAAAAGTGATTATCTTTGAAGCAAAGTCACCTGTCAGGGAGAACTTTCTGGTTTCTGGAAGTGTTTTGTATAAGCTGAAGAAATGATATGATGCACACACACAAATGTACTCATGCACATGTGTGCACCATAAAACAGGTATCATGTAGCCTGGGCTGGTCTGGAACTCACTACACAGGCCAAGCTGGCCTCCATCATGCAGTGATCCTCCTGCCTCAGCTTCCCAAAATATGTGCCCCTGCATCCAGCCTAAATCGTCATTTATGACTCACTGAGAAGGGCTGGGTGTCATAGAGCAGCTGGCAGAGAATTTGCCCAGCGTGCTCAAAGCCCTGGGTTTCACCCCAGCACTGCTTACAGATGATTTGGCACCCAGCACTTGGGAGGTAGAGACAGGAGAATCATCCTGGTTATCTGGTAAGTTTGAAGCCAGCCTGAGCTACATGATCCCGTGACTCAAAAACAAACAAACAAAAACAACAACAAATAGAAAACCAACCTGTCACCTCCTAAGGAAAGCCGGGCCTGTTTGTGAAGCAAACAAAAGAAAGAGAAAGGGAACAGACAGACTAGTGTCTGACCTTGTCCTGGGATCAGCCTCCCCGCCTTGCCAGAGCCCTGAGGGATCCATCCTTCCCACTGGGAGAAGCCTCAGGGAGGAGTCCCACACATCAGGCCTTGGCAGCTTAGCTGGCACACCTGCGTGCCACACAGCTTCTCTCCCTGATGGCCTGTTTTGCATGCCACTCCCCCACAATGCCAGCCTGCCTTGAGGTACACCCTCCTGGTCAGGGACTCAAGGTCCTGCCTGTCTTCAAACTGTCAGAATTAGCATCTGGTCAGGCTGGAGCTCAATGGTGGAGTGCTCGCTTCGTGTAGGGACGTTCCTGGCTTCTATCTCAACACTGTACCCCCCAAATTAGACTCCAGCACCTGCACCCATGAGTTGTTGACAGTGACTGGCCCAGGCTCCTTTAGTGAGGAACTCCATTTACAAAAACCAAAGTCCAGAATGACCAGTCACCCAAGTACAGCTGATGGTTTCCTGGGTGCCAGAGAGGGATGATTTCTAGTCTCTGGAACTCTTTGAAGGTCCAGGGAGACACCCAACAGGGACCCAGGGGGATTGCTGCTCTAAGGTCAGAGGCACTTCTGAGCTGGAAGAAGGTAGGCAGCCCCTGGGGAAGGCTGTTGACTGAGAAGCTGAAACACTGGAGGTCTGCGTGGTTTCATCAGAGATGGGCTGGGAAGGGGGCCATAAACCTGCACGTCAAGCCAGTTTCCACATCCATTAAATGGCTGGGTTTTGTCCCAGCAGTCAGGGCCTAGGAGTCTGGTTGGAATGGTGGCTTCCTGACTGCCCCCTTTGTGACCCATCCTCTTCTCTAAGCATTATTAGTGCCTTTATCTGCAAAACGGGACTGATGTCAAGTAACAACATGTCTGAGAGCCAGAGGGATGCCTCAGCGGTTCAGAGCATGGCTGCTCTTTCAGAGGACCTGGGTTTGGCTCCTAGTACCCACATGGCAGCTCACAACCGTCTGTAACTGTAGTCCCAGGGGATGTGATGTCACCTTCTGACCTTTGAAGGAACCAGGCACAATGTGGTGTACACACATACAAGCAGACGAAACACTCATATACATAAAATAACTCTAAAAAACAAAACAAAACAAACAAACAACACCTAAGTCTCAAAGCCCGACCCTTTTTGGTGCTTGGAGGCTGCTCAGTGTGTCACGGTCACTGTAGGACTGGCCTCTTATTAAAATGCATAGCATCCCATGCATTTCAGATACAACAATGCAAATACCATGCTGTCCAGTGCATGTTCACCTGCAACAGTAACAACCCAAACAGCTCTGAGAAGCCTGTTTCTAAACGTCTCCCAGGAGAATTTAACACTCCAGCCTCCTCACCCAAGCCTCCCTGTACAAGTGTGACTGGTGAAGTGGATGAGGGCTGAATCCAGCCTGCTACACTTGCCAAGCCAGCTGGGGCCCCGGGACCAGACTGGCCCAGACTCTTGGCACTGAATTTCCCGGTTCTCACAGAGACATCATGTGGGGGAAGGGTGGTCTACCTTTGCCAGCTTCCTAGTCCTGGATCCCCAACCAGTCCAACACTGGGGCTAGAGGCTCTCCCTGCCTCCTCTCTCTCACTTCCCATTTACCTTCTCCCTGTGACTCCCTAAGATAGTGTCCACCCAGTCTCAGTCACCTGGGACACTTAAAGGTTGTCCTCATTCTCTGAAGAAAGCCCAGAGGACAGAAATCAGCAAAGGATAGAGGAAGGAGGGCCAGGTTGGCAGAAGAGCACCGCCTGCCCTGGGAGCTCAGCCCAGCCTCACCACAAGATTAGTCACCCGCCCAGAGGCCTGGGCGGGGCTGGTAGCACTGCCATTCTGGAAGGCTCTGAGTCACCGCCTGGTGAGGGACAGCTGTGGCCCAGCAGGAAACCAAGGCTAAAATGGAAGAGGAGTGTGGGGTGTGGGCTGATGGGGCCTGAGTCCTGATCCTCAGGGTGGGGAGGAACTGGGAGGGGCTGCCCAGTGTCAGTGGGCTTAGCAGCACCCAGCTCTGGAGCCCACCAAGGCTCAGGACCCGCTGCGTCTCAGGTGGTGAGTGGTAAGGTCTATGCAGAAGGACTCTGTGACTAAGAGACATAAGACAGTGTGTGGGAAGTGCCTGAGGAACACTGGAGGCTCCAGCCGCCTCAGTCAGTCAGTTGGTTGCCAAGCCCAGAAAGAGGTGTAGCCCAGCAATTTCACTTCTAGAACTTTATTCTCAGAACTAGTTATGAAATTGGGCACGGTGCCACACATCTCTAATCCCAGGATTTGAGAGGTGGAGGCCGGAGGATCAAGAGTTCAAAGTCATATTCATTCCATAGTGAATTTGAGGTAAGTCTGGGCTGCAGAGTGAGACCCCCATCTTAAAAAGCGGAAGTGGGACAGGTGGGTGGGTAGCTCACTTGGTGGAAGGCTTGCCTACCATGCAGAAAGACCTGGGTTCAGCCGCCAATGCCACACGAGATGGACTTGAGATGCATGTCTGTGATCACTTGGGAATGAAAACAGGATGGTCTGGATTTCACTGTCATCTCCCTCAGCTGTATAGTGAGTTTGAGGACAGTCTGGGCTACATGCAATTCTGCCCTCCCCACAAAAATTAGCAGATGAATAGCCATCAATATGGAAAGTGTTCCTGTGACACGTGGACATGGTATAGTGGGAAGAGATTTCTATGTTGGACCTGAGAAATGGATGAGGGGATAGAACTGGGCATAAAGGTAAGAAGAGGTGTGGGGCTGGAGAGATGGCTCAGTGGTTAAGAGCACTGACTGGACCTGGGTTCAATTTCCAGCACCCACATGGCAGCTAACAACTGTCTGTAACTCCAAGATCTGACACCCTCACACAGACATACATGCAGGCAAAGCACCAACGGAAATAAAAAAGAAATTAAAAAAGGTAAAAAAAGGTAAGAGGTGGGAGATCTGTCTGGTGCAGCCAGAGCTGTGTGAAGTGGGGGGTCTCCTCTCTCTCCTCCAAGTCTGGTCTTTTGCTTTTGTTGTTGTCTTTTTTTTTCCTTTCTTTTCTTGGTTTTTCTTTTCTTTTCTTTCTTTCTTTTTTTTCTTTCCGTTTTTCGAGACAGGGTTTCTCTGTGTAGCTTTGCACCTTTCCTGGAACTTGTTTTAGAGACCAGGCTGGCCTCGAACTCACAGAGATCCTCCTGTCTCTGCCTCCCGAGTGCTGGGATTAAAGGCATGCGCCACCACTGCCCGGCTTGTTTTGTTTTTTTGAGATAAGGTTTCTATGTGTAGCCTTGGCTGTCCCGGAACTCAATCTGTAGACCAGGTTAGCCTTGAACTCACAGAGATCCTCCTGCCTCTGCCACCCAAGTGCTGGGATTAAAGGCATGTGCCACCACCAATGGGCTTCCGATTCTGGTCTTACAGACCGGAGCCAGGTTTTATGCATGCCAAGAATGTGCTCTGCCTCTGAGCTGCATCCCAACACTTCGTCCCTTACTTGTTTTGAAACTTCAGACACATCACAGCATCCTTGAGCCTGTTTTCTCTTCCAGAAGATGCAGGCAATGGAGGTCAAAGATTCAGTGGGATGGGAACCCAGGGCCCAGTGCAGCAGGAGCTGCCCAGCGTGGGAGCTCAGGTCGGACTGTCTTTGTCCTCATGCCCTCCTTACTCTGAGCACCAGCTGCCCCTTCTTTGTCCTCATGCCCCTCCCTGCCTGGCTTCTGTGTTGTTGGGTCTAATCATGAAACCACGACCTGGAAAGGTAGTGAGTCCCCCATTCCTGGAGTTATGCAAGCAGATGCTATTGGCAGAGACTTATTTTGCTGTCAAGTGAGGTGGACATGACTGTTTGAGGCACTATAACATGGCTCTCCAGGGGCAAGCAGACATCAGATGGCCAATGGTTTGTGCACTGGGGGCCTAACGATCTTGTTATGATGTCACGTGCAGTGAGGACAGTTCTAGTCCTCAGTGAGGATGCTCTAATTACACAGATAACCACACACACAATGAACAACCTTGGAATGTGCTGACTGTGGCGAAGGAAGTTCAGCGTGCTGGGAAAAGCAATGATGGTGGCCTAGCCTAACTCAGGCTCTCTGGTAAAGGGTAGTTTTTTCTGAGGTGCTGGGAGGGGCAAACCTGGGGAAAAGCTTGGCTAATGTGTAAGCTCTAAGCAGGACTGGTTTGAAGATGTGAAAGTTCAGGGTGGCTGGGGTAGGGGGAAGGGAAGCAGGATAAAGGGGGTGCCGGGGCTGGTCATTGGCTTAGGGGTAAAGTTGGTAGCGGCTGTCTCCAGAGCCCACATGGTGGAGGAAGAGAAGAGAGAATAGATTTTTTTCCCTGTGAGACTGGGTTTCTCTGCGAAGTCCTGGCTGTGCTGAACTCACTTTGTAGACCAGGCTGGCCTCGAACTCACAGAGATCCTCCAGCCTCTGCCTCTAGAGTGCTGGGATTAATGCTGTGCGCCATCACCCCTTGAAAGTTTGAAATCCACATTATGTGCTCTTCCCGCCCTCCCCTGCCAAACAAAGTAAACAAATAAATAAATGTAAAAAACATTTTTTTTTTTTAAAAAAGAAGAAATTCTCTTTTAAAGAAAGAATTCCCTGATTGTCACATTTAGGAATTTGACCTCATCTCAAGGACCGGAGGTGGAGAACATGACCATGTTTGTGTTTTAGAAGAATCCGTGAGAGTGTCCAGTGAGGACAATAGGTAGGCTGTCGGCAGGCGGGCCGCCCTGGGCCGGGCAGTTGCTGGACCCCGCATGAGAGACAGTTGCTCCACTGAAGGAACAGAGGAAGTTCCACAGAGACCAGGTGATGGGTGGGACAGGCAGAGCTGCAACTCCTCCCACTGCCCAAGGGGGAGGCCTGGGCCCAGCGCCAGGGTCCCTTCCGTGCCACAGGGCATGCCAACCGGGTAAACAGAGGTGGACACATGATATTCCTTAAAAACAAAATCTCGATTCATCCACACCCCTGCAGTTTACTGGAGGTGTTTTGTTTTGTTTTTTTCTCCTTCTCTATTTCAGGTCTGACAGGTTTGTGGGGCAAGCAGAGCTGGGGCTTGGAGCCAACCTGGAGGGAGAGGACCCTGCAGGGCGAAGGCCCTTCCTTCTTCCTATAGGACAAGGAAGGGTGCTGGATGAGTCTCTCCTGGAAACCCCAGAGAAATGCTTGCCTTCTCCGGGCTTCAGTCCAGGCTCTGGCTCCAGCCTTCTGGACCCTCCCTTTCAAAGTAAAGGCTCATTCTTCACCTTCAGGTTGCTGTTTCCAAATGTGCTGTAGGTGGGGCTGGGTGGGGCAGCTGCTGAGAGGCAGGTTGGCAGAAGCCACTTCCTGACAGAGGCCCTGGTAAGTCAGGGCTGTAGGTGGCATTCTTGGTTTAGGAGGAGCAGACCCGGCACGTGGGCAGCAGAGTTCCTTCCCTCCTTGCACCAGATCCTAACATTCTTACCCTTTGTCCACATTCCTGGAGTCACCAACGAAAAGGGAGGGGGGGTCTGTTAAGTAGAGACTGCCTCTGGGTTGTAACAAAAGAGCATCTTGCAAGGCTGAGAAAGTCTCACTACAGAAAGAGTTCTTACAGAAGAATGAGAAAAAGAACAGGGGGCTGAGGAGATGACTCAGGTGGTAAGCATCAAGACCCGGTGGAGTTCAGGTTCCCAGCATCCGCCTGAAGGAGCCTGTGTGGGAACAGGACATGCATCTGTAATCCCAGCCCTGGGGAGGCAGAGACAGGCAGCCAGCCTAGCCAGTCACGGAGCTCCAAGTTCAGTGAGAGTCCGTGTCTCAAAGAATAAAGTGGAGAAGACTGGTGCTGGCCTCTGGCCTCCACATGCAAAAACCCAGTCGGAACATGCAAGGCGCATTCACTCAGCGCTCCACTAGAAAGAAAGCAGAAGGTAGGGATGGAAAGGTAAATGGACCAAGGGTGCAGGTAGGTAATGGAGGACTAACTAAGGGTCATGTCCAAGCCCCGGCATGACAAGAGAAAACACAAATGACCTCTGTCCTGTACAAGCATGACAACACATTGCAGCTGGGCAGTGGTGACACACACCTTTAACCTCAGCACTAGGAAGGCAGAGACAGGCAGATCTCTGAGTTCAAGGCCAGCCTGGGGTACACAGAGAAACCCTGTCTCAAAAAACCAAAAAATAAAAAGAAAGAAAGAAAAGACATTGCCATCTGCTCAAATCTGGAAGGCAAAGGACTGGGGAAGTGACTTCACAGTACATTTCTCGTCTAGCACACATGAGCCGGGTGGTATGCTCAGCATTGAGAAAAGAATCATTTGGGAGAGGCACAAGGAAGGGGGATGGGTGTTCATGTGGGCAAAGGACAATGATATAAAGTATATGAAAATGTCATCACACCCGTTATTTTGTACACTTAGTACAAACATTAATAAAAAACAAAGAAATAAAAAGGTGAACATGAAAATGGCCCCAGGCCATTGGGAAATTCTCTGTTGTCAACTTCCTGGAATCCATTATGCTGATGACTATATTCTTTCTTTCTTTTTTTTTTTTTTTTTTTTTTATAAAAAAAGGGAAGGGCTAAGGGATAGCTCAGAGGTGGAAATGCTTGCTTAGTATAAGCAAGGCCTCAGGTTCCCTCACTAGCAGAAAAAAAGACAAGCAAGGTGCAAATCTCTTCTCTGCTTTCTGACCCAAAGGCCCTAACTGCTCTGATTGATTAACACAGAAGATGGCTAAGAGCTTCCAGAGAACTTTACAAGGTTCTCAGAACAAGCCCCATTCTTCCAGCTCCAGCTACCTCCTCATCTGGTCCCACCCATCCAAGACAAGGCCCTTCCTCCCTTCCCCCTCCTGGAGGAAGTCTTGACACCACTATGTGGCCTAAGTGGAGTCTGCCTTTTGCCACTGACACTCTTAACTCCCATACCTTTCTCGTCTCCATGGACCTATTCCAGAAATTGCATGCAATCACAGCACTTAGGAGTCTGAGGCAGGAGACTGCTCCAAGTTCTCAGCCTGGCCTAAGCTACATAGTGAATTCTAAACCAGTCAGGGTGATGTGAGACACTCCCCTATTCACATCACACACACACACACACACACACACACACACACACACACACACACACACTGTTTGAGGCAATCCTGGGCTACACCACAAGTTCAAGGCCAATCTGAGATAAATTTAAAAACATGGAGGGCTTGTCTCAAAAGGCCAAGGGCTGGGAATACATCAGACTGGTGACTGGTGACCTGCTTAGCAGGTACCACACATATAAACCCAGTATAATGTGTATAATGATGTATACGAGGGTGGGCCGTGGTGGTGCACACCTTAATCCCCACACTGAGAGGCAGAGGCAAGTGGGTCTCTGTGAATTCAAGGCCAGCCTGGTCTACAAAGCAAAAATCAAGGATAGTCAGGACTACACAAAGAAACCTAGTCTCGAAAAACATCCCCCCCCCCCAAATGACTTATACTAAAACATTCATTTGGGGGAGTTGGGGATTTAGCTCAGTGGTAGAGTGCACTTGTCTAGCAAGCATAAGGCCCTGGATTTGGTCTCTAGCATCTGGGGAGGGCACAACTGTTGTGGAATATTATTTGAAGGTGTGTTACTTTTGTTGATGTTGCATTTGTTTAACTCTGTGAAGCTGTGTTACTGTGCCTGTCTAAACACCTGATGGTCTAATGAAGAGCTGAACGGCCAATGGCAAGGCAGGAGAAAGGATGGGTGGGGCTGGCAGGCAGAGAGGATATATAGAAGGAGAAATCTGGGAGGAAAAAAGTAGCCAGAGAAGGAGGAGGACTTCAGGGGCCAGCTACCCAGCTACACAGCAAGCCATAGAGTAAGAAATAATGAAAAGTATACAGAAATAGAGAAAGGTAAAAGCCCAGAGGCAAAAGACAGATGGGACAATTTAAGGTTAAGAAAAGCTGGTAAGAAACAAGCCAAGGGCTGGAGAGATGGCTCAGCGGTTAAGAGCACTGACTGTTCTACCAGAGGTCCTGAGTTCAATTCCCAGCAACCACATGGTGGCTCACAACCATCTGTAATGAGATCTGGTGCGTTCTTCTGGCCTGCAGTCACACATGCTGTATACATAATAAATAAATAAATTTAAAAAAATAAGCCTCTGTGTGTGTGATATATTTGGGAGCTGGGTGGCAGGTCCCTCAAAAGAGAAAAACAAAACAAAACAACCAACAGGCAACAAAATGTTTATTTGAATGCACATTTCATTAAGTTTGGGCAAGTGTATGCTCCAGTTGTACCCCACAACCCCCAGAAAGACAAACCACTTCCATTCTCTGTGCACCAGGAGCTCATTCGCTGTTCTTTTTCTTTTTGTCAGGGTCTCTGTGTAGCCCTGGCTGTCCTGGAACTCCCAGAGATCTGCCTGCCTCTGCCTCCTGAGTGCTGGGATTAAAGACGTGCGCCAGCATGCACAGCTTACTTTTTTTTTTTTTTTCTTTACAGTCCATGTTTGTGTGCATCAATGAATCTAAATTTCATAGGGACTGGCCCCCAGATTGGAAGTGACTATTCACAGAAACAGCACCCTACAGTACACAGAACCTTCCCCCCTTTGAGACGGTAGAAGCTCAGAGTGGCTAAGTGACAGCAGACAGAGGTGTAAGGAAAGGGTCCTTGAGCAGGGACCTGGCATGCATTCTGGGAAGTGTGTGTGTTCCAGGCTCTGGGTCTGGGTGCATCATGAAGGGCCAGAGACAGACCACCATTCCGCCTTCTCCTGCACCTAGCCCAGACCTCTAGCCTGGCTGAAGAGATGATTAGGGACCAGTTAGCTCTAGCTGTCCTTTCCTGGGGCAGCCTTTCTAGGCTCTGTCATTGAGGCTGAGGGAAGAGGATAAAATGACAGACAGCATCCTTGTTTGCTCTGGCAGCTCAGAGAACATGACACCCAGTGTTAGGAGTGTTGGCCTTGGCCCTACTGTGAGGCTCGGACAGAAGTTGCTTTCCTTCCCTGGGCCACAAAGAAACCAGAAGTCCCTGCCATCTTGACTTCACCTCTTCCGATGCGTCCTGTTTTTCACAGGTTTGGTTTTTGCCTGTGTGGCCCACTCCCTGAATGTGCTTCCCTTAGTACCTGCTGTCTCATGTCTTGTTTGTCAGCTTTCAGCTCTGGTACTATCCCTAAAGCACTTAAAACACAATGTTCTGGTCCCTCCCTCAGACTTCTGCAGGGCAGGGGCCGGAATGACATTTCTGTTTATCAAGAGGTGACTGACTGCCAGGCACTGTGCTAGGCACTTGATCTTTTTTGAACCTCCCCACAAAGTATCATTATTCTCACTTGACAGGGGAGGTAACTGAGGCCCCATAAGGAATGCCACTTGTCCAGGGTCACAGAGGGTTGAGTAGCTCGGACTTCCTCATTGTTTCACTCAATATTTCAGTGTGTGTATGCTTGTGTGTACGTGTGTGTGCACATGTATAAGGTACTACAGGAACCAGGGCCTCCTGGCTCATGTTAGACAAGCATTATACTACCGAATACCGCAACTATTCATTCGTTTGTTTGTTTGTTTTTCCGAGACACAGTTTTTCTGTGTGGAAACAGAGAAACAAGTTCAGGG